>NC_139761.1:29945406-29955406 GCF_965231275.1 Zosterops lateralis | reverse complement strand
TATTCTTACCTTTTATAAAAATTGTTTCCTTTAAATTGTGTAAAAAAATCTTTCCTTTATATTTTATTTGCTTTTCTAAAAGCTGCTATTCCAAATATGATATGCAAGCAATTTTGAAATAATATCTTGTTCTAATTCCAAATCTATTAGGGCCATTGCTACATATGAACTGCTACCTTCAAGTGGTTGTACAGGGACATTCTCCCAGGTTAAAAAAAGTTACACCAGCCACTTAATACTGAGCCAAGAGTAAGAAAACAGATGGGTAATTTCACAGCAACCAGCTTCCTTTTATTGTTCTTAAGGAACAAATCTTTTACTTCTATCACACACAAAGTTCAATCAGTAGACAAGAGCTCACAGGACACCTGCCAACTAACAACAGTTCACTCAGCACTACCATCCCCTCACCAGATGATGAAGTAGAAAACTCATTTTGCAGAAAAGCCATTTGTTAAAAAATTCATAAATTCATAAAGACATAAAAAACATTCTACCACAGTTCATAAACTAACATGTTATTCAAACACAACAAAAGGCACTGAGAATGCAAAGCCAATAGCAATTCTTTTGCATCCACAAATCACTATTGGCACGCATTGTTAAATATCTTGGACATGATTTTTCACTAAGGTGTAATGATTTTCCGTTAATAGGAAAATAAGCTTCTCTAGGCAAGGATTTAATCTTTAATTTATGCTATCCACCTACTTTGTGAAATAACACACCAACAAATCGTAGAGAAAACTTGAAAGGAGGTAAATATTAGTGCCAATTATATGCTAAGATAAGTTAGCAGTGATTAGGGAATTATACAATAAAGTTTATATCCACTACATTATGTTTTTAATGATCACTCTAACAAGCACTTAAGTGACTGTGATACACTAAGGAATGACCAGTACCACTGCAAAAAGTTGAAACATCACTAAACTCTTGCAGTTTCTGAACATGTCATAAAAAAGAAAACTAAAGAAAAAGAATTGGCATATAAAATCTTTGTTGAAGTTCATTAGCTAAGGAAACAAATTAGTCACACAGACACAAGCAGAGAAAAATCACAAAGCCCTGTCAAGGGTTAGACTCTGAACAAGAGTCCATTTCCTCACAACAAAAGTTAACAGTGGTGTGACATAGGTTGACACCTACTAAGTCAGGTTGTTTAAAATGTTTTGTAAGAACCTAAAAGTTAAGTGATGGGGTTATAGAGGATTCAAATACGTCAAACTCAGGTTACAATCCTGACGATGAATCTGAGTAAACTGCCAACTATTGAAAAGCTGCAGCTCTACATAACTGTAAGCTTCAGGTCAAACACATGATTGGCCTTGAGTAAGTATTTTCAGGGTTGGGCTCTCATTTAATTTATGGACAAAAAAGCAAAGAAATTTCAGAGAAAAGGCTAAATGAATACATGCTTCAAGAGCAGATTGAGAAAAAGGATTTTATAAGTGAAACGTGTGCCTCTTCATTCTGTCTACTGAATTGTTTTACTAATTCGAAAACAAACATAAAATTAAATGTAAGTCAAGAAAATCTTTATACTGAGTGCAAGTAAACAGTTCTGTCATGTGAGATCAGCAGGGGAAAGCACTGAGAAAAAAGAGAATCAGCCCTTAAGCATGAAGAAGTTCTTCAAAAAAGTAAATGGAATTCCAATTTGGGAACTTGAGAAAGGCAAGAAATTCTGAAGTCTTGTAACTAGGCTTAGAATTGATGGTATTGCCAAGGATTCAAAATTATTTTAAAAAGCTGTTTCTATTATTTCAATTTTCAGTTATTCATAGATTTCCTAAAGAAAACAACAAGAGGGAATAGACAGAGTTGCATTTCCCAAAGAGATACTTGAGACTGCAACTCCGAGTATAAATTTAATCTGAATTATGGGATTCCATTGTTTAAAAGGTAAAGAAACTGGGGCTTAGCATTTGGAGGTTACACCTTCAGAGACACTGGAGTCCAAGACACAAAATATTCCCAAATCATCATATCCACTAATGCATGGTGGAAGAAACTGGTCAGTTATTCTTACATTTTACTAGTCTCTAAATTGGCTGAAACAGATCTGCGCATTTCCTAACAATTTTAATTAGGTGGAATAAGAAGAAAAGGACTTGAAGATATTAACAAACTCCTCATAATGGATAACTCCTGCTTAGACTCAATTGGAACTATCCCACTAATTTCTTTCCTCCTATCTCAAAAATGTACACTGGAAGAACTAGGGGTTCAAAGACAGAAAAAAACAAGTGGCGGCCTAAAGAAACATAAATTTTGGGAAATTAAACATTTATTTTAGAAGACACACAAAAAAAAAAAAAAAGACAATGCCTGCTTACCATTTCAGCTGAGTGTCAGAACACTCGTACGCATTCTGAAGAAAGCATTTAGATTTAAAGCTTTTTTTAACGGAAAGACACTTTTATGAAACTCATAACCACAAAACATCGGGGCCAAAGACGTCACAGGATTTTAAAGTGCTAGATATTTTTTATTGTGAGTTTTCAAAATAAAAAGAAGACCAAGCAATTCTCAAAAAAAGGATCAGCATTTTGGAACTGATATGAAACAAAAGCAAGCATTTCTTTTAAGAATTTCTTTGGGAGACAAAAGATAGATGGGTAAAAGCTATTGTTAAGTGCCTGCTGGGAGGCAGAGTTGGAAGAAACACATCGTCAGTGAGTTTTTTTCAAATCTATCATGACTAGGTCCTCATTCACTACCATATCAGCAGGATCAGGGAGAGAACTGGAAGGGTAAAAGTGAGAAAACTCATAGGCTGAGATAATGACAGATTAATATGGAAAGCAAAAAACAGGGAAAGCAAACCAAAGAAATAATTCATTGTTTTCCATGGGCAGGCAGGTGTTCAACCATCCCCTGGAGAGCAGGGACCCATGATGGGTAACAGTGACTTGGGAAGACAAACACCATTGTTCCCTTCCTCCTTCTTCCTCTCACTTTACTGATCATGATGTCACATGGTCTGGAATATTCTTTTCATCAGTTGAGGTCACCTGTCCCAGCTGTGTCTCTTCCCAACCTCCCCTGCACCCCCAGTTTCCTCGCCAGCCTGACAGTACAAGAAGCAGAAAAGGCTCTGTCTAACCCCTGCTCAGCAATTAAAAAAAGTCTCTCTATTATCAACTCTGTGTTCAGCACAAGTCCAAGACACAGTCCCATACCATGCACTGTGCAAAAAGTTAGTGCTACCCCAGCCAAAGCCAGCATACCCACTAAACCAAACACTTTCTCCTTTGGAGAAGAGAAAAACAGATGTAGCCGAGCAACTTAACGCACAACTGGAAGGCATTCAGATATTGTAGAATATATGGAGAATAGCTCCTATATAGAATGGACAATAAAGTAAATTGCATGGAAAAAAAGAAAAATTTGTGTACATGAAGAAGAGGTCAAAGTCAAATAATTCCTTAAAAGGAGTAAGCAATCAGTAAAATAACATACATACCACATGGACAAGAAACATATTCTCTACTTCACTGGAGAAAACAATTGACAACAATTTTAATTTTTAATTAAGAAAAACTACTATAACCCATTTATTAAATATGTTTTGAACTGCTATTGCAAACTAAGGTCAAAATACAATTTCTAGATTCTCAAGCTATGACGTAAGATTAGCTTTATTGATCTTCTGCATGACTTGTTAGAGCCCTCAATCATTATTTTGACAGTTTTATCATACTGTAATAGACTTCCTTTTAGATAATCAAGAGTTACTATGTTCAATTTCAATCTCCTGTAGGACTTTTCCTCTAGATAATCACATTAGATTCCTCTAGATCTTGTTTCTTTTGTCATACATATGCAATTAAGTTTCAATAACAGTCTTAATTTCTTTAACAGCATAAGGCTGTTAAAATCTTAAGGCTTACCAAACAAGTTCAAGAGTCAATTATACAAGAAAACCTTCACCCTTAAAATCTCTCAAAAAATTTATTTTTTAAGTACTGAACATCTACCTTAGCAAAACAAAAAACAGAACACATAAGTTATTGACCACAGAAGTTACTAATGTTGTATATATCTCATGCTTTAAGTTATACCTGTTGCTAATCTTACCACCATGTCACTACTGTAAACAGCCTGCATTTATCTTTCTAATAACATCCCCCTAGATACCAGCTCCTCTTTCCTTGTGAAACCATCTCTTGTACCAGCTGAATAATTCCAGTTCCCACAGCCTTTTTGCACATGGGAAGTGCTCTATCCCCTTTACCATCCCAGTGGCCCTCCTTAGTCCTTAAGAAGTGAACTCTCCTTAGTCCATCAACATCTCCTTTTCACAGCTGTGGTTTACTGCAGGAAGAGTCCAGAGTTTTTCTGCTCAGCTGAATAAGTCTCAAAGATATCAGAGAGCACAGCAGTAACTGCTGCAACCACAAAACCATGTGCCTGAGTAAAGCTGGGACAACATGTCTTCCCCTTCTGCCTAAAGGTATTTTGCAAAGCCTAAACCACCTAAACTATTCCTTTAAAAATCAGAAGACATCTCAGCTGGCAACATTATACTTCTGATTTTCAAATACAGGTTTCCAATCTTCTTAGTCAAAGAACTGATTAAACTTAGGTAATTTTATTGCTTGAATGCTCTATACTAAGGAGATCTAAAAGAAAAAGAAAAAAAGGAGATTGTCTTATTTTAACTAAAAGACTAAAACATGTAACCTAAAGAGAGTTTTCAGGGTCATGGATCCTACATCAAAAAAAATTCCTAACATCAGCCTTCAGCAAACTGATTTTTTATTATCATTTATTATATAATGATATATAAATTATAATTTATTTATTATCAAAAATTTAAAAATGTCTTTTTCAAATGCATTTTACTGTTTTTTTTTCATTGTCTTAAGATAGTCCTGAGGATGTCAAATACTTGGATCACCCTTTCAGATGACTCCTCCTTTATTTTGTTGTATAGTCAGCTTTTTAACTGATGTTTTAGTAACACCCTTCAGATACACTGCATTTGGTACCCATTTAATTTTTATCCTTTTTTGCTCAAGCAAAGTAAATTCTGAAGTAGAACAAAGCTAAGTCATGCAATGCTTTTTTAGCACCTTCAATATCAAGTACTTGGATGCTGTAGTTACTTGAGACAAAAGTGATGGCAAGATGTTCCAGGGATTTAATACTCATGCTTCAGCACAGAGCTGCATATGCACTAGGCCTGAAGGCCTGAAGAGAAGTTCAAATTGAATTATTTGCAATGAAAGGCATTTTTAGAGAAGACAGCAAGGCCCATGCTCACTGCTATTGATAAACTAAGGCTGAAGGTACAATATATACACAGATTTTATTGACTCTGCTATGGGAGTAACACATCTCATGATGAAGAATGTTTTCCTTCTGTAAGTTCAAAGATATGCAACTCTACAAACAGAACCAACTTAATTTAGTTGATGGCCGTGACCTTAAAACTGAGGTAACATTGCTCAAGGAGCTCACCAATGTGCAATGCTTAACACCCAGCATGTTCTCTACCTACTTAAAACATAGGCTTGCTCTAATATATTCTAGAAAGAGAAGTTGGAATAGTCCAAAGAAAGAAAACTTTTAGGATTTGAAGCCAAACAGCTTTTCTCAGCAATACTGTCTCAAGAAAAATTCTCTCCAGCACCAATTTATCAGTGCACTACTGAGGCTGCATTCATCAGACATTTATACAAAATGGGAAGACTGAACCTTGCTCAGTGTTATGGAAAAGTTGAATTTTCTCTGAAAAAGTGGACAATAGACCTAGAGAGGTTAAAAAGAAAAATTGCCTTTGGTTTTGTGTTCATCCATTTTTCCCTTTCTAGCTTAAAAGAGGAAGCGAGGAATGAGCGCGCGTGGATTCGGAAGTGTCTAGCCCTCATAAATCCATACCTGTCAAGTTTAAGATTGAATCTTTGTCTTTGCTTTGATACAAACTTGCCAGAGGACCCTGGCCAAGTTAATTAATCTGCTCATGGTTCAAATGTTTCATTTGTAAACTGGGAATAGCATTTGGACCAAAACTCAAGCATGGCCACTGAATAAGCCAGTATTTCAAGAACATCAAGAAGGTGGTATGTAGTGGTTAGAAATTTGGTCATGTAAGCATCATTCACTTCAGTTGTGCATGCTGACTAGAGTAAGTGGAAATAAAAAAAAAAATTCCCACATATAAAAAGAAAAGACAGACCAGGGGTGCTTCATGAAATTATTGTCAGTATCCATGCTGAAAACATAGTAAAACTGGTGACGTTAAAACTATTCTTTGGCATTGTAGACTCATGCTCCTGTTTCTATTGCATTGTTGAAAATAAGGTGCTTGTGTGTATCCAATTTAGAGATTTTAGAACCACTCTCCAGTTTCTTCCACAATAATTTTAATTCAGCTGCCAATTTTCACTATGAGAGAAATTTGCTTTGAATACCTGTATGAGACTTGTTCTGTAACAGCATCCCAACGTGACAAGACTATTACATAGCAAATGAAAGAAGCAGGTTGTTAACAGTCAAGTCTAATGGTGAAAAAAAAAAATAGTTCCCCATTCCTAAAATGAGAACAAGTGAAATACTGACAAGCAGATAAAAAAAAAAAAAAAAAAAAAAAAAAAAAGGAATATAATGCAATTTCAGAGGCAGAATCCATTCTGGACATAAAGGCAGAGGAATATTTTGTGTTTTAAAGATGTATAATTTGTTTTTACTACTTCAACTAATCAGCTTTGAGAGGTGTCCCTGACCTACTGCTTCCCCTTCTCACCACTGCAGCTGAAGGAATACAGATACTTCCTATGGTCAAGCAATAGATAAACAATAATGAGATATCTGAGACTTTTGGTTTTTCCCAGAGAAAGAACTTCTCCTTCTGAGAGGACATCTTAAACATCTGGTATACTTCCTCTCCGTGTCTCGGCAAAAATATTCTGCCTTATCAGTATGAAATCAGACAGGAAGATGGAGAAGGCGAAAAATTAAAAGCAACTTCAAATGCTTGTTTAGAAACACTATCATTAGTCAGTACTAAAAATTATTTTCTCAAGTTTATGAGTTAATAATATGTGTGCAAATGAAAAGAACCTGTAATTCATGTGATTTTATCTTTTGGAACAGTCAGTCAACAGAATGCCAACTTAATAGACCACAATCAGAAGCCACCCAGTAAAAGATTCTTAAGTAAAAAACTCTTGCTTTCTGATACTAGTTGGCATGAACAAAACTTCATCCATGTGGAAAAACACATGCAAACAAGTACAAAAGAACCTGACCAAGACCTACTGTGCATTTGTAATTTTTTCTAGAAAGCAACCTACTGCAACTTAAGTTTTTGCATATTCAGTAGACATGAAAGTGAAGATAGTGCTATATTCAAGATTATTTTTACAATCAGCAATATATTGCAACCGGCATTTTCACAGCCTAAAAGAGCAGTGATCAGCCTTGTTGAATGTCTAGATTTGTTAGGCACTTAGCAAATTTTCTCCAGTGTGCTGCATTTTAACGTAACTCCAGGTTACTTGACTGAAACCAAATCCTTGCTTCCATGGATTCTGCACTGGTTCATGCTTATAATAAGTCAATGGTAATACACTTCTGGAAAATGAAGTGCATTCCTACACTATGTACATCTCAGGTAGAGAACATTGTGTGATAAGGAAAAATGTGAAATAAGACTTAATCAAATGTATATTTTAATTCCTGAAGATTTAAGCGATTTGAGATTATTGCAAAAGAGCTTCCTCATTCCTGAAAATAATTTCTAAAAGCTACATATGTATTTTTGGAAGAGGTGATACAACTTTGAAAATAATTTTATGTATGTTTATTGTTGACATACAAGAAACTAATATTTAGGCAGTGTTCAAGGAGACAGATTTTGTTATGTATGCTGCATAGGTGTATTCGACAACTTCTGAAGTCACAGCTTTTAATCATTATTTACTAAAATAGTTTCTAAAATTCAGTAATAGTTATACCTCAACTGTGCAGTTTGCAATGCTGTAGAATTCTTGTTTCAGAACTGTTCTCCAATTCTTTTCTGTTGTCTGTCTTCACTGGGCGAGTGGGGTGTAGATGTATTTCAAGAGATATTAGCAGTGCTCTGCACAACTGCTCAATGCTTTATATGCTTCACCATACAAAAGGCATCTTGTTGTTTTTTTTTTTAACATTTCACCAAGTGCTGAATCTAGAAAGCCTGATGATATTGGTTTACCTTTTCAAAGTTTTATCTTGTTTATTCAGGAGTTAAGAAAAGTAGAGGAAGATGGAAGGATATTCTGACCTTATATACATGCTAATAATTCACAGCAGGTAGTCATATAGAAGTAGCTTGAGATTGCATTTTACATTATTATCTAAGTGTAAATAAAAAGAGGGCAGAAAAGGTAAGATTAAAGAATGGTGTAAGATTCTGTCCTTCCTCTTTACGTAGTTTGCTGTCATCAACTGCTATTCCTGTTCACTATCTTCAACAATGACCTGGAGGATGCAAAAGACAACCAATCAGAGGCAAGGCTGGCATTCAGATGGACCTAGACTGGCTAGAGGATGGGCCAGCAGGAATCTCATGAAATTTAGTAAGGATCAATGTGCAGTTCTGTACCTGGGAAGGAGGAATCCCAGCAAAAATGCATGCTGAGATGGATTGGCTGGAGAGCAGTTTTGCAGAAAAGAATTTGGGGGCCCTGGTAGGGCAGCAAACTATGAGCTATGAATATGAGCCAACACTGTGTTGGGGCAGAGAAGATGAACAGCAACTTGGGCTTTACTAAAAGGAGCAGAGCAAACAGATTGAGGGAATCCATTATCTCCATTACTTAGCATTTATTAGACCATAACTAGAATACTGTTTTGCACCATGGAATTCAACACCTGGAATTCAGTGTCTTAAGTACAGAATTCATCTATTTTAACAACCTCATCGACTTTATTTTTCTTTTTAGGATATAGAAACAACTATAATATGTAATGTTACATTTATAGGGTTTCATTACACTTATGTAAGGCACCACCACTCCTTGGCCCCAGAGTTTTGTTTGGAGCTAATCTTCCATACATTGATAGAATAATCTGAGAGCTCTAGTAAGGTAATAGGGAAAAGAATTATTATACTGCTTGGTTGAATAACAAGTTTTGAACTTGAATAAATCAAAAGATACATAGAACACATTCTTCATATTGTTCAGCATCCCAAAAGAAATTGTAGGTGGTCACAAACTGACAACTGGCACAGAAGGCCCTCCTGCCCACAGCCAAATAGTGAAAACACTAGAAGGATATATTTTGTTCACAGAAACGGTGAACTTTTCATTTACAACATATGAAATGGTGACTATTATAGCATAATTGTCTTTTGATATACACAAAATAAATGCTATAGAGGTCAGTTCTAAGCTCTACTACTTTATGCAAAAGAAAACTAAGAGAATTCAAGATTTTTTTTTGATTGCAACAATGATACACCATATAAATAGGGTATTTGGTGTGATATTATAGTAATCTCTACCTTAAGATCAAAGTTACTGGAAAATGAAAAATAAAAGGCTATCAAATCAAGAACTCTATTTTCTGGAATCTAAGAAGACTAGGCTACAAGGTCTAAAACTTTCCACTGTACTGAATTCCCACCCTACTTAAACTACCTGGGCAGAATTTAAGTCCACTTTCCACATTTAATTTAAAAGAAATACTAAAGGTATTACACTGTTATTTACTCCAAGTTTTATAATTGCAAGTTCTTTTCCTAGTAGTACAGGTCACCTGGTAGAAAATTTTTCCATCATTAGCATTGGTATCTTTCTATATTTTTTTTTTTTTCCTTTTGGAAATAGAAATGAAAATATTCCTGCTCAGTGATAATTCTGCTTCCATATTCCCACAGATTTACCCTTCTAGCTACTGATTCTTTAGAAACAAAAACTCCTTCTCAAAAACTTTCACTTGTAGGACACACACACTATAAACAATTTGACCTGATACAACACACTGTGTTTAAAAGGGAAGCCAA